>NW_027526345.1:0-834 GCF_048455015.1 Haemaphysalis longicornis
CATGGCAAACACACTGGAGTGAAAATACAGACAAGTTACACGTAGTAAAGCCATTCTTGGGACAATACACCATTGACACACGCAGCAGATACACAGAAGTTTCACTTGCTAGGCTACGGATAGGGCACACACGTCACACACTTGTATCTCCTCACAGGATCTTCAAGACCAGCGTGTAGTAGGTGCGGAGAGGCCCTATCCGTAGTTCACATACTCATTCAATGCAGGGCACTCGACACAACACGACACAAACACTTTACAAAACTCTACAGGCAGCATATTCCGCTACACCCATCGTTTTCTCAAGGTGACGATGCCATGGTTTCTGTGAAACGCGTTTTCGTGTATTTGTGAGACGACATGTTTTTAAACCTCATTTCCTACCCTGCATAACCAAATCTGGCTCTATACAGCAGCCATAACCATTATATTTAATTGATTTTACTATGTTCCGTTTACACGTTTTCATACTTACCCTTTTGTGGAAAGCACTTCTCTTCATGAAATAACTTCTTCTCTGGCGCTCTTTGCCCTCGTTAGCCTTGCGCTATTAAACACCAGCCATCGTCATCACCATAGCGAAAACACCAAAACAAACCAATTAAAGGAGTTGTATCATTAATTTCACCTTTCTAAAGGGTGCTTCGGCCAGATATAGACAAAAATGACGCAAATGATTCTATACTCTGGTAGCGCTGCTGAGTAGGAACAGCAAACACTTTGCTGTAGACCAGCGGCTTCTAGCACACGCGTGCTAGAAAGAAAGGGGTAGGTGAGCGTGTAGCACAGGAAATGCGTAGGTTGCTTAATCACGACATACTAGTCACCCTCCTA